>NC_140542.1:18998627-19038627 GCF_057382185.1 Mchenga conophoros
AAAGTCTCGTTCTTCAGCAGACCTGCAGACATGACAGTGGAGAAGAAGTTGAGAGGCTGAAAGCTTCAGACTGCTTGAAACAATCAGCTAAAAACTTTTTTTTTTCTGTTCTTCAATCTGAAAGAACCTGAAATGTAAACTCACTCATGGTGCCTTAATTTAAACTGTGAATCATGCAGAGCTACTCTGGTAGAGTCCAGGATTAAAAGTATGGAAACGCTGAGAGTGGATGATTGCATCAGGGCTGTTTCTTTTGAGGACATGGATGATCATAAGCAGTTAGAAACATCACAGACGTACCGGACTGATCTGGACTCTCAGACTGTTCCCACAACTGAAGCCTGAAGCGCTGCGTCCTGCCGTTTCCGGCCTGCCAGGAAAGGCTTAGACTGCTGCAGGTCCTGGATGTCACCGCCAGGCCAATCACTGCCGAGGGCTCTGAGACAAGAGCAAATTAAACATTAAACTAAATAATTCAATTTACAGCCCGCTTTAACCTTTTGCCTTGCATGCTTATTTCATTTAATCATTTGTACCTGTTCCAGCTTTTGTAAGATTAAGTGCAAAGACTTGCAAGCGTTTAAATGCCCATTTAGGCTGGCTGTTCTGATTTTTGTTGTTTACTCCCACCAACCCCTGTCGTTTTTGTTTTTTTGTTTTTAAAGAAAAGCTAATTGCGGAAACTTTAACTGTTTATTTGTGGAGATTGTGATGACTGTATTTGACCTCAGACTGGAGTGGCTGGTGACACAAGAGTACTTTTTTAACAACCCTGTGAGGCTGCAGAGAGGCGATGTGGGAGAAATTCAAACAGGCATGTGTGTGTGTGTGTGTGTGTGTGTGTGTGTGTGTGTGTGTGTGTGTGTGTGTGTGTGTGTGTGTGTGTGTGTGTCAGCAGGCCTCCCACGATGTTCAGACTTTGATGACAAGGCCACAGATGGATGCGATGGATCCTTTTCCTGCTGAAACCTCCCTGCAGTCCGACTGACCTTCATGTTCAAAATATATAATTTACCTTAAAGGAACAGTCCCACTGTTTCAGACAACATGGAGCTCTACCATGTTCGAGCTCAACACATCCTTTGGTTAGATGACAACCACAACATCAGTGGACACAAACACAATGCTGTAACGCAGCACATGTGAACATGGTGCAGCTCGAGGCCGTTTAGGATCCACAGTTATTTCTTTGTTCTTTGTTTAAGCTTTTCTGACCCACAAAGCTACGACTGGTCTGAAGAATTTAGGACTGGTTCTGTACGTGCAGCCAGTCGCAGCCCTCTTCCTAAAACTGCTGTGAAGAAATGCCACCATGCTAATGGTTAAAGGCTACAAAGAAGTAAAGACATGGCATCAACATAGACCTTCACTGTGAAATGATTAGAAGTATCTTTACTCTGTAACTGGCAGACATACATGAACACTTTAAGAACTCTCTCATAACCTGAACCCAACATTAAATATTTAAGTTTTTCCTCTGTTGCCAACCAACTCTCTGAAATAAGCGCAGGAAACCTCGACACCACCCATAGTTCAGAGCAGAGAGCTTGTATTTGTTTCCAATAGCCTGAACATGATTTATGAAATTTGACCATTTTCTGTTACTATATGGGATAAAAATCAATGTCAGAAAATGATAACTGTTGCTTTTTTTATAGAAACTGTTAGCATTCATACATCTGCTGCTTAAGTCTGAAGTCAATCGTTTTCAGGTTCACATTCTCAAATCAAATAAACACAGAGTTAAAATTGTTTCAGCTCCAATAAAATCATCAGTGTGTCTTCTCTCCAGGAGCTATAATAAGGTGTGATGTTCAAACTTCTATGACAAGCAGGACTGATGAGGTTTTAGTTTTAGAAACATCCTATGAGGTCTTATCTTAAAGACCTCTTAGTACTTTTCTTCTGTCTTCCTCCCCTTACACCCAGCCAGCCGCAGCAGATGGCCACCCCTCCCTGAGCCTGGTTCTGCTGGAGGTTTCTTCCTATTGAAAGGGAGTTTTTCCTTCCCACTATCACCAAGTGCTTGAGCATAGTTTGATGGTCGGGGTTTTCCCTGTTTTATTGTAGAATCTTACAATATAAAGCACCTTGGCAAAACCGCTGTTATGACTTGGTGGTATATAAATAAAACTTAACTGAACCAAGTTAGAAATTAGCTACTTAGTTTTTATCTGGAGAGGATATACCATGTTCTGACTTTCTTTCTAAAAAGTCTTAAATGTAGAGTACTGCTATAACTTTGCCATAAATTTGGACAAAAATAAAGATGAAAACTAAATAGTGATGTTTGGAAGGTCAGTATAGTTGTGCTAGTTTATATAATGATTTGATATGTTTTAGCCTACCTCGTGACTAGCTACAGATCTAAGACTAATATAAAAACACTTGCACAAGGAATATGGAGGATGGGCGTTAAACTGTTCTCAATAATAGTTAATGTTGAGGACAAACAGACAAACGTCTTCATGTGACAGGAAGAAGATCCCAAAAACAGACCAAACTTCAGACCACGGTGTCTGACATGATCCTTCACGCAACAACTTAGTTAAATATAAAACTAAAGTCGGGATTAAGAAAGCTTGAATAATCTAGTAAGCTACAGGTGGATGGTTCTGTATCTAAAGATATCTTCAAATATCTTCAAAACTAAGTTTCTATTATTCTTTGAGACGTGAGACAGTTGCCTGGTTCATAGTTAGATTTTTCAACAAACTAACCAACCAACCAAGCTGGCAACCAAATAAATACATGTGATGTAAAAATATTTGACCAGTCCACTAAAGGTCAGTGGATGTAACAGTCGGCATGCCACAGAAGATAAGAAATCACAAACGCCACAGTAGAAGTGTTTTGCATTTCTGAGAAGGTTACTGTCGGGACTCGATTGGGTGCAGCAACACCCAGTTTTCCCCAAACTCAACACACACATGAACACAAACACACACTTATACACACCTTCACACCCTTTCCCAGTGCTTCCCACAGAACAAAGAAACAATGGAGGCAGGAAATGGCTGAACCCTGAGCTCTGCCCACGATGGAAATACACACTGAGGGTCCAACTTCTGTTCTGGACTCCCGCCAGCGTAGAGACACAACACACACACATGCATTTACTTTAACAGCTCTATCACTCTCTCTCAGCAGGGCAGGGGTTCCTGTAGCTAATCACAGAGCTGCAGAGAGGGGAAGCTGCATGACATTAACTCTGAGGTACACAAAGACATGGAGGTCGAGTCCTGTTGGTTCACTTCAAACGCGAGAGGGCAGAGGAGATGGAAACAATGCAATGAAACAGAAAACAATAGAGTATTAGCTCCACTATAGTGAATGGGGTTTAAGTCTGTGAACTGGTGCAGGTATGGTGTGTTTAGCACCGTGTCAAATAAAATAAAAATTTGTCTTGCCCTAATAAAACTACAAGAAGTAGCAGAAATGTCACACGTTCAACATAAATTCATTGTGCATTTGTAATCAAAATTACTGAGTATTCTAAGTAAGTAATGAGTATGCACATTAATATTGATATTTCCGTCAACAGTATGTATCTTTTTTGAATATTTTACATTTTTGACACATCTAGATGGGATCAGGACTTACTGGTGTGCGCGGTGATGTTTGCAGACTCCTGATCGGTCTTCGACTGCACCTGCAGCTGGTAGGTGGTCCCAGGCTCCAGGTGATCCAGAACACAGGTGAAAACTTCTCTCATGCTCTTGTTTCCTCCTGCTTCAACTCCTAGCTGGTCGGTTCCTACATGATGTGCTCTGCTTGAACCCTCCAACGCCTCCTCTTCTCTTGTTTTTTGCCTACACTCGATGCCATCTGTATCTGGAGAGGTCACAGTGAAAGAGCAGTTCTGTCCAGGTGTGCTCACAGTCAGTGATATGGAGTCCAGACTGGATACCAATTCAGATAAGGAGATGCTACATGGTGAAGAAGCTACATTTTCCTCTGCGGGAGCTGCGCTGCTTCCATTCTGACAGAAGAGATCAGACATCAGTGAGAAGAAACATTGAGAGGAAAACTTTAGAAATAAAAGCATAACATAAGTTTTTTTTCCAGGTGTTTGTGACCAAAAGGTACACCAGTTAATACTGGGGAAAAAAATGCAATGCCTGAGCAAGGAAACCAAAAGCTGCATTTCTCCACTTGAGGCTTCAAAAGTGAGTCAGTCCTCAAAGACTTCATTGTTAGAGCTTTACAGGAGTCATACCTTTTGGTGCATTTCTAATCACCTGACCAATAATATGGCTCCTGTGCAGTTAATTGTATCAAACAGTCTATAAAGTTTGAGCCATGGTGGCCCTGAGAGTAAAACTGCAGGTCCCCACGAAGTACCGTAGGAAAGAACACCAGTTCAACTGATTTTATTTTGGCATGTAAAAATGTGGAACGTTTTTCTCAGATAACTGAACATGACGTACAGTGTCAGAAAAGATTATGATATTGTTCAAAATATCAGAATGTAATTTTAACTATTTTATATATGTACATATATATACATATATATATATATATATATATATATATATATATATATATATATATATATATATATATATATATATATATATATACATATATATATATGTATATATATATATATATATATATATATATATATATACATACATATATATAAAGGAAAAGAAAATCTCACAAAAAAACTATGCTACAGGATGCAGGTAAAGTGTGTTTTAATGGGATGAGTTGTTTAATATTGTAATTATATGTTCGCTTCTAGCCGTTTACCATTAGCTCGTCACTTCTGTCTCCATTGTGTTTCGTGAGGATGTCTTTTGTGAGCTGATGCTGTCTTTTCTGCCTTGAGTTGCAGTGCATTTGACCTCTCAGGTCCACCGTACTGAAATTCTGAGAACTGATTTTGGATGTTGCTGAGCACTAATGAGCAGGTCTCTGTATCTGTTAGCCAATACCACCCTATCGTCCAAATATGGTTAACAGTTTCTACAGACATGTTGATGCTGGAGCGTTCAGGAATCTGCAGCCTGTTTTCCATAAGGGAGGAAACAACAGACTTTTATAGTCTGCTTTCAAGTCTACAGGAGGTTCATTCCCAAAATGAAGACGTTGGGCGTTGCTGTACTTTGATCCCATTGTTCTGATAAATTTCTGAAGTTCTGGCTACAGAGGAGCCAAAACGTAAGTAGTACTCAGATCATGAGTCCAAATTTTCCCCACCCTTCTTAATTTTGATCAGCAAACAAAAACTTTTTTTTCATTTTTCTTTAATATTTTCTGCTTTCCAAATATTTTTCTGATTTTGACTCACACATGAATAGGGGCATATTTTGGTGTTGATGCTCCAACCACTGAGAGGTAAGAGCCCAGTTTGACCTGCAAAGTAGGCGCTGGGAAGTAAGGGGGGTGGTGTAAGTTGAGCGGCTATTTTTAGAGTCCTTTCTATACCTTGTTCTGTAGTTTGTTTTTTCCTACTTGTTTTTGGCTTTCAATTTAACTCACTGAGGTTCAGACCCTAAAAACAGCTCAACTGGGTTTAGGAAAGGATCACAGATGGACACAGTGATGCCACCAGTTGCATTTTGAAGAGTGCTAAGTTATCAGCTAATGCCAGCTAAATTAGTTAGCACGTTGCATCCATAGACTGTATCAGAGCATCACACAAACTCCTGCTAATCAGTGCTCTGTAACATCCAAATAAAATCCTAGAATATAACTCCTCAAAACTGCAGCTCAGACATCTTGGACGGTCTGTTAGTACAATAACCTCACAGCAGCCATATTAGTGGTCAGATAATGTCATTAAAAATGCTCCACAACGCTCCAACAGCACAAACACAGTCCAGAGGTCCAGTTCAGTGACTCCAGTTAACTGAGGTGAAGCCTAGCACACAGCTAGCAGCTCCAGCCACCTGTGCCACCGTCCATTTAGCAGTCAAAGAGACCAGGCCCCCAACAATGCCAACTGTAAGCCAATGTAAAGAGGTAAGTTATAAAAATATTCTGTACAATTGTTATGAAGAGACTAAATTAGCTACAGAGAACGTATTTATACATAATTCCTGCTTTAAAGTTGAGCATTTTAAAATGTTTATAGGGACTGACTTGCTTTTGAACCCTCAAGTAGACATCAGTGGAACAGCAGATTTTGTCTAATGGCCCCAGATGTTGCTACTTGGCCAACAACATTAATAACCTTTGAGATTCACACACCTTTATCACCAATGTAATATCCCACTCTGTCAAGCTACACACCAATGGACACTTTGTGTGTGACTTAGTCATACCAGCAGTGCAGCTTTGACAAAACAGCATTAATTAATGAGACTGAGGTGCACAAAGCTATCAAAGTGTCACCCAAAATGAGCAAAAATAGAATCAAATTTATTTGGTTCACCTCATGAGGGTCCAATCAGAAATGGCAGAAACTGACCGATCAAACCAACAAGCTTTTTAGCAACTACTGTCAGCGTCTGCTGCGAAGTATAAAGATTAAGAGTTTATTTTAGTAAAAGGGCTGATTTTAAGGCTTTGAGAGCTGCAGAGTTTCTGAAGTATCCACCGCACGGACAGTTATTCAGCTGTGCTATTTAAAGAGCTGCGACTGCATGTTTGTGCGTTTCTATCATGTTTTGGGTTTGACTGTTGAACTGACCTCCTCTGTACTATGATAATAAAGTTGGAGATAGTTGCTTCTGAGCTTTTTGTCCTCAAATTTTGGCCAGCACAAGAGAAAATAAAACAATTTGTCACTGATAATGAAGTTCAGGGAGTTCAGAGACAACAATGCGGCAATGAGGCGACAGTCAGGAAGAGAAGGAAGTGCGACCGAGGAAAATGAGACTGTATAAATGTTGGTGTAACTTACTAATCACAGAAGTAGCAGCATGAGGTTATGGTTAAATCAACCTTCAATCGGCTTTGATATACTTTGATATAGTTGGAATTCTTTATTAATAAAGAAACGCCTGAACTGCCCCCAAACACTAATGTGAGCTAAACCTTGGCTTACTGTGAGGTCAGACTCATTAACCCTGTCCTACCCAGATAACTGACAGTGAGACTAGTCTGGGCTTCATTTTGCAAAAGTTAAGCACTGGAAAATGTGTGCTATGACATGTCCAAATGTGGCCCACATGTCATAGCACACCTCATATGTGGCACGTCATCGTTAAACCTCTGGGAGATTTTAGGCAGTCAGTCAAAGTCAAATATGGCCCAAGCAAAACTGTACAGGAGCCAAACCTTCACTGCTACTTGGGTAAACCTGCTGATGTGCAGTTTTTGGTTTCAGCCAACAATCATCAGAGTGTAAACCTGAAGACACTGGCTAGAAGTAAAATGTTCTGTTCAGTGTTTCTTTCACTGAACAAACATAAAGAAACATGAAACTGAAGCAATGATAGTAAGAACATCCCATTTTTTTTACTTCTGAAAAAAAAATACATATTTATTATTTGGAACTGTAATCTAGAAATGCATTCATCAGGAGCATGTGTTTCTTCTCTGCTTTTCTGCAATCACATCCCTGGTTTAGCGCCAAACAAGTGACTCGCTTGTTTGAGTGTTTTAACCGCCGGGTCCACATATGTGGACATCACATTTTGGGTTGCCTAGACCAAAATACAAAATTTTGCTTTACAAGGGCCTGATATCCACTTACAAGGACATTATACGCCACTGTTCTATCGAAATTTAAAACAAATGTTCTCAATTGTGGATCTCATTTTTCTCAGAAACAAAAATTGGGTAAAAAAAAAATCTGGTAATTCTTTGTTTTTACATTCATCAGGTCCTAATATGTCCAAATATCAAAGAGAAATTAAAAATGCATGACATGGAAGAGTTCAGGTCTTAGGAGGTTAAAGTGGATGGAAGTATATTTAATGAAGTGAACCGTGCAAAAAGAAATCATTTTATACATAGAAAAATGTTTTAGATTGTGTAAATGCTCCATCACATGTTGGAGCTCAAAGCAACACAAAGAGAGATGGCACTTTATGAGGTTTCCCTTTGCAGTAACAGGTGTCACCAAAGAAGACAAACTGTATCGCACAAACTTTTGTTTGTATCGAACTCAAAGTCTAAATTATAATTTTTAAAGGGTTCATTTCAAATAAAGTCTCATACATTTCTGGCAATTTTCTTGAATAAACATTTCCGTTTTGGTGTTTAGAACAGGTCAAAAGCCTTTGAAAAGTGTTGAATGTTAATCAAATCAAACACTATGCATAGTTCACTGGTGACCTGATGGATGCTAACACCAAGATTTGTTTGTCATGAAGACAAATCTTTCTTAAAAGGATGAAAAATACAGATTGTTCTAAATATATACGTATATGTATATATATTTGGTTGGTTTAAGACAAAGTTTGCTGTTATATCTCAAGTTTTCTAACTAAGAATGACAAGGTCCTTAAAGCTTGACATTAACATAAATTAACCTGTTTTCATCTTTTTAGGCTAAACAGTGAATCTACTCTATGTAACATCTCACATGGATTTCATTTTATTTATCTCATTGCGTGTAATTTTATTCACACCTGACTGCTTTGGTATTTAAAATGTAAAAAAAGAAGGGCCAGTTTTATTTTGCAGTTTAATTTAAAGAACTGAAAGAAACCATGATTTAATATTTGCTCATCTTGTATTAGGCACACTTTTGAAAACAGAGTTGTGGAGACTTGTTCACAAAGCACTTTGTTTCTTTTCTTGTTGCATTTTTGTAAAAGTCCATGAAATATATAATAATTACTAAATTTCTAAAAAAAAAAATTACATATTTGGAAAAGTAAAAAAAGTTTGCATTGTGTCCGAGATGACCCTGGACTACAGGAGCATGCAGAGTGATCAAAGTTAATCTAAAGAGTAACTCAGATCGCACGAGGTTGATATCACATTTGAAGCTTCTTATGTATGTGCTCCTTTTCTACACAGATCATGAATGTCAGACTGACCTGATGCAGCAGCAGCAGCAGCAACGAGGTGAACCGCAGACAGCAGAAATAACTGCAAACTTTACATTTCAGCATTTTGATCCTGTCTCAGATCCCCACGCGGACCATGCACCACCATAATCCTAAGCCTGAGGTAGGACGGGTGTGTTTGTATTCACTGTTTCAGGTGGATGGTAGAAAATATCCTTCTCTTTAGTCTCTTTTGTGTTCAGCAAAGAATCCAAGTCCTGATAGGAAACCGAAGAAAAATGTTGAGAAAAAGTGGTTAAATGTCCTTTTTAATATCTTTTAAAAAATTATTCCTTTTTTAGACAAAAAATTGAAATTTTCCCAGGAAATGTGGTTTTATTTATCCGTCGTCTCTGCTCTGCCTCGTGTCCATCCTCTCCTTAAAACTCTCAAAGTAAAACAGCCTTTCCCCTCTTTGCGCTCCCTGTCTCACCAGCTGTATGTCTCTCTTCCTGCCTGTCTGTCTGTCACTCTATAGTGTTGAGGTTGGGACTCAGTAGCGGACTTCCTCAATCAGGCCAACAGACCTGTGAGTCACTGCAAAGGCACGACTACAAACCCAGCCTGGATGGAGGCTAAAAATAGGCCTGCAACTACAATAGCAGCACACCTTGATGCACTGACAGCAGAGGTAGATGTTAAAAATAGAGACGAGTGTTTGATTAAATCTCACTGAGACTGAAGTTTAAAGTTTGCTCCGTCTCTCTTTTTTAGTGACAGCTTTGTCTTTGGATGCCGCTCCATTAGTAACTTTGCTGTTTCTGTGGGTCTATATTCGGCTCAGCTGTATATTCAACTCTAACAAGTCTTCTATTGAGTAGGTTTACAAGCTAAACGCCAAGCCACTGTTACTCCCTTCAATGGCAAGTGACCTGCTGGATATTCAGAGAGCATAAAACCAGTGCATCAAAGAGCTGGGGAATTATTTTTATAGAGCCAACATCAATGATGATTATATTCATATAAGAATTTATATGTATGACTAAACTCTATCTTAAGAAAAGATATAATCCATAAAGTTTCTTGATTAAACATTTCCGTTTCTAGCCATGTAGTGGCTAGAATTTTGTTTGCACTGACAACAACAGGTCTCACCCATATGGAAAAGAAATAGTAAAAACTTATATGACTTAACTCATGAAAGTGGCCACTTTCATGAGTAAATCATATAAGGCTTACATGATTTACTCATGAAAGTGGCCACTTTCACATTACTTTCATATATTGTTTTAGTAAGTATCCAAAACATACAAGTTTCATTATATAATTCTTCAAGGGATCTTATATCTGTTTTTACTCTTGTATGCTTTTCATACAAGTTTCACACAAGACAGATACAAACCTTATAAGTTTTATATATATCTTTTCCATATGGGCATTCTCAACAGGTGCTGGACTTCACCAGCACTGCCCTTTGTCCACAATTCTTTTTAGGTATTTGTCGGCAGCCTTTCATGAAAAGGTTCCTGTTAGGTGGTATATTTAAGGTGGCCCAAGGATTGCTTCACTGAGTGATGAACTCTGGCTTGCCCTGCAGCAGTTTGCAGCTGAGTGCAAATCAAGGAGTAAGGGTTAGTACCTCAAAGCCTGAGGCCATGGACATTTCCTGGACACCAGCTAGATAATATACTCCATGCATTACTACCAGGAGCAGGCCAACCCAGGACGTGCTGGATTATGCTTCTTGGCTGGCTCGGTGTCCCTGCAGTGGAATTAGAGGCCTCATTTAGGGAGGGGGAGGTCTGGGCATTTCTGGTTACACTGTGGTCACCATGACATGGACCAAAATAAGCATCAGAAAATGGATTGATGGTTTAATAGGTCAGTATAACGAGACAGAGCCATGGTTTATTTAATGGATATGCATTAAATATATGCAACCAACACTTCTCAAAAGGAGCAACGTGACAGCAAGGGGGCTCCATTTCTTCTTTCGAAGTTTTACGACTACCAGCGATCAGCTGCCGAGTGCTTACAGGCGAGTTTCCATCATCCATGCAAACTACAGACAACCGTGTCAATCTGCGAGCAATAAAAGCATTCACAAGGAGATTTTGGTGCATCATCTTCTAATATCGCCTAACAAAGTCCACCACCCTCAGGGAATACACAGCATTCCCTAGTGAGGACCCCAAGGGGGCCCACTAACCAGTGTCTGAGACACAGTAATGGACAAAGTGGTTTTCCAACAACCACAGTTTTTTTTTTTTTTCCATAGCAGAATTTTAACATAGAAGCCTAACACATCCTTACATGTGTGACAAACTGCTAAATACTGGAAATCAAATTTCAGCTTTTCCACTTTTCACTGTACAACTTTTATCTTGTAGTTTCAACAAATACAAGTCAAAATAATAAATACCATGAAAGTTATGTTGGAAAATTCAGATTTGTTGGTTCTTGTCTGTAATGCCTAATTAGCTATAATTGTGCTTTCAGGCCTCTGGTTAGCTTTCTAGCATGATGGAGTTTTGTTTATATTATCTTTGTAAAAAACGTAATAATTCTAATTCAGTTTTGTGTTATGAATTTCTCTACTGTTTCCCCTTTCCTCCCAAAATATATACACTTAATTATCCACAATAACAAGACAATGATCAGTAGATTTTTGGCCAGGGCTGCCAAAGATCAAATCTGAGCCAGAAAAGGTCAAAGTCGACTTCTTTATGAAGCAGTGTTACAAGTTAAAGGCTAAACTCCTTTTGTTTCAGTTAGTTTGAGCCACATTTAGTCATCCCCACCTTTTTCCTTCCTTCCTGTTCCCCTCCTCTCTCTCTCTCTCTTAATCATAGTTTCTAGGAACAAAAGTTTTCAGCTCTACACAAGTTAGTCTTTAGTGTAACTCTGACCATTAAACATTTCATTTTATGGAATCTGGTAAATTTCAATGCAACAGTTTGTGCAGGGGTTACTCTTATTATTTTACTGTATACTAAAAGTTTCTCTCCCAAAGTAAGCTCTATAAATGTGTGTCACTTTTTCATGTCATGTTGACCGCTTCTCCCAGTCTCTGTTCAAATGTGACTTTTAGGTGTTTTTGTAACGCCACATTGCTCACATACCTCAAAAACATTTGCACATACAAATACATGATGCTTAATTTAGAAACTGAGACAACTCCCTTTAAAAATTCCCTATTTAATTTTTTTTAGCTGCTGTTTATTGAGAAGATGCTGATTAAATGCTGGGATTAAAACTTTAAATTTAACCACAGTAAATTAACGTATCTCAGCTGTAATATCGTAACTTCTCAATGTTTCCAGAATCCCTACATATACTATTAAATAATAGTATAAATATTTTTTTCCCATTTATGTCTGTCTTTTCAGATACACTTTGTAAATTGAAGTTCTTTTGACTGTTGGATTATAATATTATTGTCATATTAGGTTGTTTATATAAATTTCCATTTGCTATACCAGACTAGGTATTATATGAACATGTTTTTATGGCCTTCAGTACCAAACATATTTCCTGTGTTTCTTGATATTTACATGCTGAATATTTTTATCAGCATATCTTTATTTTGTTGTTGTCATCACTGCTTCTTGATTTATTAAAGTACATAAAAAGTAAAAAATAAATAATAAGATAAAAATATTTAATGTCATCGCATAACTTCAGCATTTAAATGTCAACATTTGGCAACCAGAGGCTCCAATCCTGCACCCCAGACAGCTTTACACCATGTAAGACTTTACAGAGAAGTAACTGAAGTTATTTTCATGGTTTAGATATTTTGTGGGATATCACATGAAAAAAAAACCCCTGCTAATATACATCGTAAATATAAAGCAGTATTTTTGCTGCAGAACATTTGTGAAATGAAAATCAAAAATATTATTACTTATGTAATTATAGTCTGCTTATAATCACGGACTGAAATTATATGTTTGAGATGTTCAGGGAAACTATTTTTGCATTTTTTCCAGTTACTTCTGAAAATGGGGTCAAGGCCAGAGGTCGAATGGGACGCGATATTTAGACGCAAACTATAACGTGATAGTTTGAATGCCCACATAGCAGTGCCATTTCCTAAATGTTACCAATATAAACATAGGCAGCAAAACTTTAAACAAAGTTATAAAAACAAAAGACATTTTATGAAAATTTGAGCTTGAAAAGGTCTAAGGTCCATAGTCAAATATTTAGAATCCTCATATCATCCTATATGTCTATGTGTTGTCAATACAAACAGTGGCAGTAATAAAATGTTTAAAAACAGTTCTATATGGCCTTTTATTATCATTTTGACCTTCAGATCTACTAACCCTGAAGGAGAAGTCAGAGGTCAGCTACACAATATATACCATACTCGTAAGGAAATTGATAAGTTAGGCACCATTGAATGACACAGGAAGTCATTCGTGCCTGTGGCTCTGTCTCTGTACAGTTCCTCCATCTAAAGCACAAGTACACACTGCAGTAGCTGCACACTGTCACATCCTCCACAGAGAAAATTACAGTCAGTATGATAAGACAGGCACTTTCAAATTTATCTCATTCAATTTTATGTAAGACTTTGGAATATTTATACATCAGACCTATTTGTATTCAATAGAGCTATTTTTTTTTTTATTTTTTGTATGATTTATTATTAGTACTTTAACTAGTGAGTTATGTTTGTACTATCTTCGAGCAACCGTACCCTCATAATTTCCTCTGAGATTTATAAAGTAGTCTGTTTTTGTCAATTTGTAACTATAAAAATCACTAAATCACTTCATCCCGAAGACCTTGGTGGGTGTAAGTTAAATTTGAATAGACTGTTAACATGAGCCCACTCTACACTCCTACAAACTTTTATCAGAATTCATACAAAACTTTGAAGTATTGTATTTACAGATGGAAAAAAACTAACACCATTCATCGAACACTGTTGTTAAATCCCCTGAATTTAAGCTGAAAGTCTGCACGTCCAACATGTTATTAATGTTTGATGTAAAACTTTAAAAATTGTCTCACTGTCCAAATATTTATGGCCCTGCCGGTATCTGGTTTTAAATCTACAGAAACGTTTAGACAACAATATAATCTGTCAACTTTTATACAAGTCCTTGCTGCTGCAATACTCCCACGTTTGATTCCTCTATTCAAGTTAGTGTACAATACACATGTAAAAACCTTGGATATTATTTGGACAAAATAAATTTAGGTCCTCTATTTTTATTTGCCTATATGCTGCCACCCCAGTTCTGGCAACATTCAATTATGGATTTAGATGGATTATAAACACAAACATGGAAAGAGTCAATGAAGATAAGCAAACAGGAATCCATATTTTTCATGTCCAGTGTTTTTAATCCTCAGGTTACAGGTAACAAATATATATATATATATATATATATATATATATATATATATATATGTATGTAGATAGAGTAGATAACAAGGTTACAGCACTACTCAGTGGCTAATGTTCTGAACCATTACAACATTCAAGCTGGTTAGTAATACATTAAAAAGCTATGTTTCATAGGTATAATAGTTAGACCGTACATACACTAATTAGTATCAAGTGTACTCTGACTGATCTGTAATGCCCACACAAAAGAAGTTTAAAAAGGACCGTAATGTTATTTATATTATTTATATATATATATATATATATATATATATATATATATATATTTTTTTTTTTTTTTTTTTTTTTTAAACTGTACAATTAAAAATGATCTTTGAGTAAATGCACATGTACAACTCATAGCAGAATTGGTAAAGCTTAAGAAAGTAGTATTCCAATGCATGTATTCATGAAAAGAAGTTAATACCACATGAATCAATGTGCAAGAGAGACCGAAGATTTAAATTAAAACACCTTTGAACCACTGGGCTAGAAACTTTTCATTAGCTAAAATTCCTCAATAGGGTAATGTTTGCAAATGAGTAGATTTTTTAATTAGGTATAATCTACACCAGCCAGTCCCCAACCCCCGGGCCATGGACTGGGAGCGGTCCATGAGTCGTTTGGTACTGGGCCGCGAGAGTTGAGGCTCGAGCGTGTAATTTATGGTTTTCAGCGTTTTTAATCGTTTTTTTTTTCGTTATTTTTTATCATTAACTCCGTTTCCCTGGGTCTTTTCACACGTGTTATGAACAAATCTTTTTATTTTTGGTACTGGTTTTATTTTGTTGCATTTATCGGCGACACCTTAAAAGCCGGTCTGTCAAAATATTGTCAGACATAAACCGGTCCCCAACCTTTTTGCACCATGGACCGGTTTATGTCTGAACTAAAGAACAGATCCGTACATAACTGACAAGCTGATCGACTTTGGCTAGCTAAGGCTAGTGAAAGATTTAAAACTTTAAAGTTATAGTGTGTACAATTTCCACCACTAGATTACAGATATCAGTTCACTGAGTTCTGCTTTCTTACCTCTGCCAATCAAGTGCAAAATCCTAGCTACAGTGACTGTTAAAGGGCAAACAAGTTTTAGTCAGCCAAAAGAGTTTAGACAGATTAAATTTAGACTGTAACCCATAATACCTGCGGGCAGCTGGCATGTTTCAAGAACTGTTTGTGTAAAAATACTTTTTGGATACACTATATTTCAATATTTGAATAATAGACATTAAATACAAATGGATATGGTCACTTAAATATTTTGCAGTATTTTTCATTTTTACCCCAGAAGACCCCCAAAAACTCTTGCCACTATTGATCTACAGAGAGTGTACTCTGATAACAAAGTGACTCTGGACTGGATCCAGCTTGGAGAGTTTCCCTATTGTGTAATCTGTTTGCCTGCTGTTTAACTCAGCTGTCAATGCTGGATGAGAAGCATCCACCTTAATTTTTTTAATGTGCTGAAAGTGGTTCATATATTAGCACAAGTTTAAAAATAGTCTCTGTGCCAACATAGTTAACTATGCATGTGAAAATGGTAAACAGCTTTTCAGGTGCTTAAGATTTAGCTTTATATTAAGTTTAAAATTTCAAAAGTACAAGACAATGCTAGACTCCTGTATAATAATGTAAATACACACCTTAGCACTTTTAAATGATTGGAAGTTTTAGTTTTGTTTGGTCCACATGCTCATAGTTTCTATTGTTGATTTCCTGGAATGAGCCAGAATAATCATCCAGTGCCGATGACTTTTGCAAATTTCACTCTGTAGTTTCTGTATTCATTCTGAGTCAAGAAATTAAAACGTAAGCTTGCAGTAGTTTCTAATGAAGTGAAAGAAGAACATTCTCTAAATGGCTATACATTAGCATCTGAGTTAAAAAAAAAAAAAAAAGTAGTAAATTTAAAGATCTTCAGCAGAAAGTTGAATTCTTACAATAAACACTAAGAGCCCAGAAGCTGTAAATTTCATGTCAAAAAAATGAAATGCACTCCAAATTGTTTTCAATACAATGTGATTACAGTATGATAATTCTTTAAACATTTAGGGTCCCTTTAAGCTCCATCAACAGTCAACAACAATACAAGTACAGAACATGAACCACATCCTACTGTACACAATACTACGTCAGAGGCAGTGTGTATTGTTGTGCCCGCTGCTGTAGAGGGCATGGAGGCTGGGCTGAACCCACTTTCACTTCAGTCAGTTCAAACAGAGAAAATTGTATCACTACTGAAATATCCGGATTCGTCATCCAGTTCCTGAATTTGCTGAAGTGAACAGCGGGTTGATGATGGTCCCATGAGGCACGTTGGACGTGCAGACAAAGAGACTCTGGTCCGAAGTCCCATGATTGTATCATAAGTAAAGAAGTAAATAAAAATATATTGTTACATAGAAAAAGTCTTTAAAGTTCCTCTTGCTTATTTTCCCTTAACGGTCTGATCCCAATGCTCCCAGTTATAGCAGCGAGATTTGTGTTTTTGTGATGTGTACTTTGAAAAGATAACTGCCCACATTGGGTTTAATAGCACTTTAACATGTACTGTACATGGTTTTCCCATTCACACAGAGAGAATATTAGATGATAATGCCAGTGTTCTTCATTACTGACATTAGTGTTGAAACCTCTGATCTCTAACAGAAAACTGAAATAGATGTCTCAATATTGTTATTTTTGTTTCACATTTTGTTCAAAAAAAAAAAAAAAAAAAAAGTAGTCTATTGGTTCTTTAAAAAAATAATTTACTGACAAATATAAGAGTCAATACTTTTTCTTTAGCTGTAATTTAGTTTAAGGAAATTTAGAAATTACTGCTCCAACACAGAGAGAGGCTTAAACAAAACTAAGGTTTGAGGTTGTGTCAAGCTTGGATTTTCTGTCTCCAACAGACCAAAAGCCAATTTTTAATTCATGTCAAACATTTAATGATAATGAGATATGTAGCCCAAATGGCTACAGTTGACAGAGGACTGCTAAAGACATCAAAAACATGTAAAAACTGTATAAAAATAAAGTTATTATTACTTTGATACACCAAAATAACATACTCACTAAATAACATAATTTACAACAGCACATCGATGTGATGACTGCACCATATTTCACATTTTTGGTATAAAGCAATATATCACACAACAGGGAACATGTCACTGCTAGACAAGGTTAACTAGATGGAGTGTAAACTCTGAGACCGAGCAGCACTAATTTCGTATTTGTGGCATCAGGAATGGCTTGTATTTTTTGACCCTGTTTTAGAAAGCCAAACTAAAATGGCAACACTCATTTTAGAGAAGACCACTGTTATCCTTTGCTACAGTCTGTTCATTTGAACTATGAATCATGCGAAGTTACCAAAGACCTTAAATAAAAATATAGAGCTTGAAGTAGCTATATCAAATCCCCTTCAGTTAGGCAGGGTTCAAACTGCTGGGGGGATAGTGGGGGGGATTTCTAGGCAAAAGCTAAAATATGATTTTTTTTGTTTTGTTTCTTTACACTCCCTGTGCTCTTCAGCAATCACAACCTGATTTAATTATAGATCAAATATAGGGCTGTTCGATATAACGATATATATTGGATGACAATATAAAAACATCTATCATTTCATTTTATACTATCGTTTGTTTCGTGGTGTCACAAAATAAACCGTTTAAGGCAATATTTTTTCGTCATTTTGATGGTCACTGTAGTGGCTATATTAATTTCTTAAAGTTCTCTCTTTCTCTTATATTTAATATAACCACACTACGGACGGACAAGCGCCTGTTTAATGCGTTGTCGTTAGCAACAAAACCATTGCGTGTCCGCTTGTTTATTTTCCACATAAACCTTTCATAATAAAGCTCAAGATCCTGTTTAGACTTTTCAAAATAAACTGAATCGCGTGAAAGAGTATGCAGAGTATTTACGGATGAGAAGCAAAAAAAGAGCCGTCAGGTGTTAAAAAATAAACCTTAGACTCAAACATTAGAACAGGCTTTTCCCCGCAGCACGCCGTGTAATAAATACTTACAAAGAAAACGGCGGCCGTTACAACTTATGTCTAAAAATGTATAGTTTCATTCAGCATTAAAACACTCTACTCCAGTTACACGACGCCCAGCTGGAAACACTTCACACAAGTCGAGCTGCCCGAGATTCGAAGAGTTTATAGAAAATGTTAAATTTTTGTGATTTATATCGTTATCGGGACGATAGATGTCTTATATCGGGATATGAGATTTTGGTCATATCGCACAGCCCTAATCAAAGTTTTGACTTTTAATTTAACAATTAAAAACACTACTTGTGAGATACCTTGCAAGCCACCATTTTCCATTTCCCTATGTATTTTCATTTGTTTATTTATTTATTTAATGTATTATTCATTGGTCTTTTTAAGTGTTAACATCAAGGTGATAAAGAAAAAAAAATTATTTCTTTTGCATTGTAAGTTACAGCTACCATATTACCCAGACTTAGCATTGCTGCCAGAACCTCTCTGGAGCTGTACTTGATGAATATTACATAAACAACTGTTAACACCACTATACAAGCTTCGCTTAGCAGCAGAATATTAGATTTAATTGGTTTAACAAAAATACTGTATTAGGATAATGCACTACTAGTTATAGCATGAGTTAAGTGGTTAGTATATATTTATCAACATTAAAGCAATAAAACTACTGGAGCTATAATTAGCCACTAATTGCTTTGCTGTACTACAAGAACTATAGCTTAGCAGAAGATTAGCATCAATCTGCTTTGTTAGCTTTTAGCATGTTGTTAAAGGTAGCCCCATTTGGGACCTCAGCAAAAGCTGGGAAACTTACAGAAACAAGAATGTAAAAGTTGCTGTTACCCCATGGGCAACCGTTGATAAAATAATTTATTTGTTAGCTGTTTATCCATTAGCTTACAAGCTTACATAACTACCAATGTCAGTTGTTAATGTATCTGAACCTAGCATTAGCCCTATTGATGTCAATCTAGTTTGTGTGTTTGGCATCTCTGAGAAGTTTGATGTGCAATAGTTTAATAAGTCAATGAGATTGTGAAAAAATATGAAAAAAGAAAACCCACCAATAAATAACAGGTTAAAAAAAAAAAAAAGGAGCATTTGAACCTTGTCTTAGCCTAAGTGTAGGAAGTGCACTGTGACTAAATCAGAGAGTAATGAATAGCATGCTGAGGTCACAAACAGGTAAGTGTTGGTTCAACAGTACTAGAATAGTTTAACCAATGGTGCAGCTAACAGTCATTTTTCAGTAGCCATTTTTATAAAAACACCACATTACAAAATAATGAAAATGCTAGAAGACATAAACACAACAGTGTTATTGAACAATGTACCATCAGTTTCAGTAAATTGAAGTTGTTAAGTCTCCATGACAAAAGAGACATTATGGGAGAGTCTGGTTAGTTAAAACTCGATCCAACAATCGGTTGGTTAAGTGAAATGGGCGGGTCCACAGAGTTTGATGAAAAAGAAAAGATGAAAAGATACATTCCATTCTTAATAATTTGCCTTTCCCTTTTCCTTGAGCAGATTCTTCCCAGAACAGTCCTGCTTGGTTGTCCATGCTGTCCATCAAATTCCAAGGCCTCCTCCAGAATTTCCCAGACTTCCCAAACCACAGTTCACACCCGCAGAGGACTGTTTTAGCACACTTCCAGGTTAAACTTGTACCTTCGTCAGGTGGATAAACCTCACTGGCCAGTTTCTGCACATAGACGGGCTTCATATAGGCTCAAGGCATGATGGACAAACTCATACTGTTCACCTGTCTGGATCATGCCTCCTCTACATAACGGAAGAGAGAGACAGAGTTAGGAATGAGAAGCAAAACTATTTGTTTAAAACATGCAATAGGGATGAATTTAGTGCTGGCAATAAACCATAACACACCATCTGACTCTAAAGTGCAGACAAAGTCAAATTTGCAATTTATGTATCTTATGTCACTTAACAAGGCTGGGCGACATGTTACAAATCTCCAAAACAACTCCTGATGAACTCAACAAATCAAAGTCATATTCGTCCAATCATTCAAACTTTGTTATGATTACTAATAATTTAATTTAAATTAATATGTATTGGATACATGTTTAAAAAAGGTCCTCAATGAGCGCTTTAGCAACCACAAAGAGGACAAAAAACAACAACAACTAAACACTGAACATAATCATCAATGGCAAGGAAAAAAGCGACCACACAGAAAGAAAACTGCCAAAACCAGTTTAAACAATCAATGCAACACAAAACAACTGCAGGACACCTTAAATTTCCACAAATGAGGGGGGGGAAAAAAATAAAAAATAAATGTCCAGATACACATAATATACAC
Source organism: Mchenga conophoros (assembly GCF_057382185.1). Lineage (NCBI taxonomy): Eukaryota > Metazoa > Chordata > Actinopteri > Cichliformes > Cichlidae > Mchenga > Mchenga conophoros. The sequence continues at coordinate 19,019,264 of NC_140542.1, forward strand.
AATTGTAAACAAAAACAACCAGAAAGAGATAAAAAAAATGACCACAAACTAAAACAAGACTATCACCAAAAGGTCTGAAACAACTGCAAGGACACACTCAATGCCTTCAAAGGGAAACCAAGAGACCACAGAGACTTAAAATGACCACAAAGACAAGCGAGGCAGCTTCAGAGTTTATGCAAAAACCATGTTTCTCAGCGACTAATGGTACTTTCTTACAAGAGCCAGTTAGAGGTTTAAATGTCAGCTTTTTAACACCCTTTAGATTGTTTTAATCATGGAAGTGAGGACCTGCAGGTCATCAGTAAAAACCTGCAGGAGTACACGTGTGTTACCTGTCGGCTCGGAGCTGGCAGGTGATGCCCAGTACATCCACCACTCCTTCCAGCTGTAGCTGCCGGCAGCCCATCGTCGTGGCGATGAAGCATCCCGTTCGCCCAATCCCAGCACTGCGATCAAACGAGCAGGGTGTCATTTCATAATTATATAGTAGTAACAGAACTGTCACGCTGTCGGTCAGTCTGTCAGTACCTGCAGTGGACTATAACTGGTCCCACGTTGGTGGCGGCCCGTCTGTCCGTCTCTACGTCAGTCATGAGCTGCAGCAGCGGCAGTGCTGAGACCGGGGTTTTGTGGTCAGGCCACGATGTGTACCAGTAATGCTGCACAGAGTGGGTTTGGTTCCCACACTGCATACATGAAAACATACATGACATATTAGTCCTGATTCTCAGCTCTGATGAGAACACGTTCCCTGCTGTGCAACGTGTACCTTGAGCGTGAGGCTGCGAGTGGTGTAGTGTTCGCACTCTCTGATGCTGTTCACCAACACTTCAACCTTCCCATAGATGCCTCTTTTCTCCGGCCAGTACAGAACACACTTCTACAGAGGCAAGCACAAAGACGGCATTCATTAACTTCAGCTCACCTTTCACTCCTGCTGAGCACTTTCCAGATCACTCCATTTTTGTTGCTATACACTCAGCGCCTACAACACTTAAAATCTACCCTGGCATTAAGAAGACGCTCTTTCTTCCACAGTCTTTGCTTTTTAGACTCTTACCTCGTTCTTCTCCTTCAGTTTGGTTATCATGACAATAACTGGTGACTCCTCTTGCCAGGCCATTTGCCAGAAGTCATTCACCGTGTTCACCATAGGACCCTGAGTGGCGATGTACGCCTTATCGTCCCCCAAGTAACCCTGCAGAATGAACCAATCACACAGCAGGGTCAGCATCATTCACAGAATGATGAATGTATTCCTCCACCAGGGTCTATCAGCAGCAGTAGACAAAATATACCGGGATTTCCCAAAACTTCATGAAGACGTGCAAAGAAAGAACCTGTTACATTTTGGAATACATAAATAAAATAAAAACGTAGAAAAACCCATTTGTCTGCATTTAAACCATTTTTACACAAAGAAAAACGGCAAGAAAATGTTAGAACTGTAGATTAGTCTAAAATAAAGAACCTGAAAAACATCAACTTGGTTATTCACCTGATCCATTCGCTCGTATTCACTGTTAAACAGCAGGTTAAATCTTTCATGCCTGTATATGAGCTAGTTTAATTGAACAGTGATTCAGTGTTCTCTCGCTGGCATGGCCTTTAAGGCATTTGTGAATAAAAACTTGTTTTATTTCAGGGTGCTCCTCATGCTGTCGGTTTTTAACCGACATAACTGATAACTGGATCAGGATGTGGCTAGTTCCAAACTAGCTTGAGCTAAATGTGTGCAGAGAGCAAAAAACGGTGCATTAATGACTCCAGGTGACATAACAAAAACAAACAGTAAGACCGTGCCAAACTGAACTTCAAAAACATGTTTCATTTCTAAGCTTCAAATTAAAAAAAAAAAAAAAAAAAAAAGTGCTGTGTTTCATTTCATAATCGCTGTTATTTTCATGTAATTGAAGTGCTTACTTATTCTGGATGAATAAGATTTTTGGTGCGTGTGCGTGTGCGTGCGTGTGTAGTAGGACAAAGAAATTAAACAGCCTCGGTTGTCTCATGAGGTCCGCCGCTTTAAACTGTTTCAGTGGTGTTTCCTGACAGGAAGACAGTCTATTGTGTGGAAGTCTGAGAGCGACATTACAGACTTCTACAGGCAAATACTTTCACTGTGTAGGTCGACGAGGAGCCAGAAGAAAAAGAAAAGGCTGTTTACATTCCAGATGAGTGATAATGACAGCCTGCTTGCTGTTTTTTCTAAGGTTTAGAGAAGATTTAACAAAACAAATGTCATCATTAACTGGACTGAAAAGTTTTTCAAAACCTGAGTAAGTACGAAAATGTCTCCCAGATTAAACACAGCAGCTGAGAGCTAGAACAAAAAACAGGAAATACAAGTAAGCCAGGCAAAAATAAATAAATAATACTCAGAGTACAATTTGTTGTTATGCAACTGATCTACAGACAGAACATGAAAATACAGATGAGTCGATCAAAACAACACAAACAGCAAAGAAAACACAATAAGCTAATTGTCTGGAAAATAATGAATAGAATTTTTTTTTCAGAATAGAAAAAGGAAAATAAATGAAAACAACAAGTATGTTAAGTATTAGTTCATAAATCGATTGCTTGGACTGCAGGACAGTTTGTGCCGTTACCCACCCGTATGTAGTTAGCATTGATGTAGGTGCTCAGCAGGTCGTTGGAGCTCTTTGACTTTAGGATCACTCTGGAATGAGGGTCTAGGAAACATACCAAGGACAGGAGATGAGGACACAAGGAAAGGTACAAAGGAGAAAACTAACAAGAATAGTTTAAATTAAGCTCAAAAACATTCTGAGGAAAAGTATCACTTTTAATCAGCACCTGAATTTTGAAACTCATGTCTCAAAGTTTACCCAGTCTTGTTTTCTTTATCTGAGAAATATTGTGTAAATCAAACTTTTACTGTCAGTCAATCATCTTAAACTTTTAGTACACACTTTAATTTTCTCTAATCTTGATTATTGCAATTCACTTTTCATATGTGTCACTTCTAACACCTTATCAATGCAGCTGACCTCTCCAATCACCTAACCAGGGTCATCTAACAGTCCCTCGCTATCATATTAAAACCAGAGGTGACCGTGCTTTTAAACTGTAGCTCCCAAACTGTGGAACCGACTTCTTCAGACTATAAGGTCACCTGACTCTGTTATTTGTTTGAAATGTCTGCTGAAAACTTATTTTTAGGTAAAAGCTGAGGCTTCAATGTAGTCCTAAACAAGCCAATATATGATGACAGTGGATATCTACCTATAACATCTAGGGTTGGTAGAGTCCTATTGCAGGTTATGTTTTAACGTTTGGAGCACATTTAAGAACAACACAGAATGTGGAACAGAGGAAAGTCTGATTGACAGCAGCTCTAGGTGAGCATTCCTTTCTCTTGATTGGTCGGAAGGAAGGAACAGTGCTGTATTGATAACCCCACCCTCCTCCCAAAGCACGGCTACACAAACCAAAAAGTAAGTGTGTGTGTGTGTGTGTTACATAATGTCTTAATCAGGATAAGTTCCTGGCCGACAGTGTGAGAACAAACTGTGCTCAGAGGAAAATGTATTGTTCCGTCTGCTCATGGGGAAGAGGGAGGTGCGATAATAGCTGTCCTTGCGGTTGTTGGCCTTTGACACTAAGTCCCGCCTACATAATAAAACAACTTCCTGGTTCATCAGGAAATCAGAGACTGGGATTGTTTTGGAAGTATTTCTAACTCCATAGCAACACTGAGAATACTCACTGGGCAATATGGTCTTATATCTGTTCTTGGTCCCATGATTCGGAATATCCAGCTCCTTGGGATCTATGAAGTTCATTGGGATTTCCTGAGATTTTAGGAAGACAAGTTTCAATTTTATGGCACATTTCTTACCCAGATTAAAACACAATGCACTTTACATGAGTATTATTTCAACTTGACTTGGTTAGTTAATAATCTTTGTAAATGAAGAAAATGCAATGCCTTTCTCTTCTCATTGCAAGAAACTGCTGCTGATTTTCTCACATAGAGCTCTAAAATCCATTATAAAGCTGTTCCAGCTATGAACTTGAGGGCATTATGAAAGACTGCATCACTGCATGTAAATCAGCCCTTCAACATTTCAGTGTGTCCCATCAAAAACCCAACCAAAGCATGAAATTCGGGCTCACAGCGAACTCTGCGTGCAGCCTGTGGGTGTTGTTAACGATGTCGCGCAGCTGCTGTCGGGTGAGCGGCCGGCCAGCCGACAGCAGGTACTCCCTGGCCACTGCCTCCCTGGGGGTTACCACGGCGACGTTAAGGGGCTCCACAGTGCCGAGAGCAGACATGTCCAAAACCAGGGAGACATTAGAGCCACGTCTGCAGAGGAAGGATGGGAGGGAAGAGGCAAAGACAGCTTTTGTTAAAAAATGGAAGGGCTGATCACGCGAACGAGTTCCCTTCCTTCCTACATTTTTATTGCACTTCTCTGGTTTGCTGGTTGAGTTTCAGTTTGGCTTGGTCAATTTTAAGGTTTTTCCTGACTCAGAGTTTGCAATTTGATAAACAAAAATCCCCCTTAATGCTTCAGACAATAATTTAACACAAAGAAAAACCAAAACTGGTTGAAAATAATTTTTGTTTACTTTATTTTACAACAGCAGTGATTTAACCTCGGCTCTTACTAAAAACTCTGTTTGGTCTGACAAACTCTTGCTTTCATAAGGAGACAACGCTCTTCCAGCTGATAACAAACCACCGAACCCAACATCAAAGAAGTTGTCGTGTTCAAATTGGTTTGCTCCATCTGACAAATCACTCACTTTAAAAGCTCAGTCTCATTCCTCCTGTACATCTTCAAACCAAAAATTCTGTTTTAAAATAATTAACTGCTGTTCACCGTCATCATGACTCCACACAATCTGGTTTTACGTATGTAGGGGAAACCACCGCCAACCTCAGCAGGGTATATGGTTCAAAGAAGGATTCATTCCCTTCTGGGGCTCAAACCCGGTCACAGACAGTCTGTTTGATGAATTGTTACCTTCAAATTATAACAAAAATATAGTCAATTATTTTACGTTCAGGGAATCTGATCTGTCTGGTGACTGACCATTTGCCAATTACAAAGTAATGCAATGACAGATTCCTGCAGTCTTGCTAATCAACAGCTAGCCAACAAATGTTATCTTATTCGCTAACATTCAAGTCAAGTGCCAAGAGAGCTCTGAATTATACATTGGGGAAACCAAACAACTTCTGCTTAAGCAGATGGCACAACAGGATTCAGAAGTCAATTATTACAAGATGAGGATGTGCACATGGTGGACTGGAAGGAGCACTGGGTTGACTGGGCTGACAAAGACGCCCATTTTTATGAAAAGGGGACATCTCTGAACCAATGAGGGGACCTAATGGTCACAGCAGCCAAAAAAGCTGGGGTGCAGCCATCTCCCTCACAGTTTGCATGGTAATTGCTTATGAAATGGCACTTGTGGCTCATGGTTAGGCACTGGAGCTGGTTTCAGTTGTTATGCGGCTTTATGGTTTATAATGTAGGGAAACCTGCAGTCAGCTGACTGAAAAAGTTACTTTGATGAGTGATGAAATATTTCTTCCTGGATGAATATGCAGCATCCAGATGAACAGACAAACATCCACCTATTGACATGAAAGTCTGGTTTTATAAGACTCATTAAAACATGATTTTTCAATAATTCATGATAATTTTATGAATATTTTCAATTCAAACTGGAACTTTTCATACTTTGTGTACTTTGGTTTTACTTGCACATCTCTGGTTGTTGCCTCCTTGATATTAATTACATGCTGCATGCATTCTTCTGTCTAAAACATGGGGTGCTGCCATCCCGTCCAGTGCAGACATATCTGGCTAAATAACCAATGCATTTTACATTATTCAAGAATCTCGTGATAATCCCTAAATAAACAAAGGAAATTCTTTATTGACAGCAGATTAATAACCAACACAAACTTCATGTTGAAAGAGCAGAACTGCTGAGCTGAACTCGTTGGAACAAAAGGCCGAGAGGTACAGAAGACAAGGTGTGCTTTGATGGGGTTCATGTGGGTGGACTCTCTTCGTCTGACTACGTGTCAGCCAGTTTCCTCTCCAGGATGCTGCTACTTCCAGTTTGTCTGATTGGCGATTGGCTGCCATCCAGAGTGGACAACGCACACACAGACACACAAGTGAGACACAGACACCGAGAAAAACATCCTGTTCTCACTCAGAGCCCGAAATCTTCCTTCCTTTTCTTACCTTAAGGAACACTGTACGTTTAATTACCTCGCTCTGATGTAACCAGAACAAAATGGCCTCCGAGGTCTGAGTGTGATTTAGCGGAAGACTTAGGAGCAGCAGATAAAGCCCTAAGTGCTCAACGTCAAGCCGAGGCGCACAAAGATGTTTTCTTTTCAGTTATGAAACTACTTAAGGGGGGAAATGAGCCTCAGCCAAGTTTGAAGGCGACAGCAACTGTATGAAAATGTAAGTCGGCGTTCTCTCAACACGTCTGACTTAGAAAAATGAGGTCAAACTAATTTACTCAACCAAATCCAAGCATCTCACAACTAAATGCGTCTTATGTAACTAATGTGCCGAAGGGTGACTTTTTAAGCCAAAAACATCATCATATTACTGAAACGATATGATGATAAAAACCTACAAAGATGTGAGATAAACTTTAGGCACACCTGCCAATGTTTGCCAAGCTTTTACTCTTTTAAGGTTTGTATTAAGATATTTATGATATCTAACAAAGGGACAAATTGTTGAAAAGAGTGAGTCAGTTTAAGTAAGTGTACACGTTATATGGCACAGGTTGGGAACACAAGAAGACCAAAACTTCACCAGGACTACGGATTCACAATCCTACCGCTTTAAATTTATTAGTAATCTGATAATTCAAAGGTAAGGTGGCAAATTCTTTCCACTCGAGGTGATTCATGTTAAACGCCTGTCCGCACAGAAAGTGATTTAGTTGTTGGAGAACGCTTCGAGCTGTTGGTTATCCGCTAGCAGGGATGCCACGCTCCTGCTGAGGAGGTAATCAGCAGGACTCTTTGATCCCACTCAGAGTTGATAAATTCTGTAATTCGGGATCCACCAACTTCACCTCCACAGCAATTAGTTTGTTTACAAGGCTCAGAGTTTCAGATACTTCCCATCAGACAGGCCAAAGAATCTGATTTAGTGGAGAAGAAACCAGTAAAACTCCAGAGCCTACTTCTGCCTTGCCAAATATATTGCACTCCACTCGGGAGAGAAGTCTGCATTATGAAGCTGGAGGTGTCATTAATCACAGCTTTGTCAGCCAGAAGAATCTCCACTGCAAGCTGAAAATGACTTTATTAGGTCTAAGGAAAGAAAACATCAGAGTTTGGGTTAAAGACGCCCTGTATAATCAGGAACTAGCCCTTTATCAACTCCATCAGACGCAGACAGCTCCTGGAGCGAGGTCTCAGCGCACACACAGGATGGACTGAGGGGACAAAGAGGGGTCGTTTTAAACTTTCAACTCGAGACCAAGAATAAAAATGCGTTCATAAGAATCAGTTTATGACTGTGGAAACCTGAACTAACAATACACACCTCACAGCTCCAAGCCTGAGACAAGTGTGGAAGTGTGTCCGACGGGACCCCTCTATTCATATAAACACCAGCCTAAGGACCTGCTGAGTCCTCTCTGATAGATATGAACACACACTCTGCAGACTGATTACAGAGGAAACTTACGTGACTGTCTAAATGCAAGCCTTCGGTACTGATAAACAGGCAGACAATATATTAAAAGGGAAAGCTGAACCCTTCACCCCTATAGTGAGGGGGATCTCCTGGCTCCGCTCTGCGGTGCCCTGCAAAGCCACTTGTACCCTTAGAAGGAAGGGTTGCTGCAAATCACTTTTATCCTACGACAACATTTCTATCCTGATGGGAGCGGTCTCTTCCAGAATGATAACGCTTCTCTCCAAAGGCTACAAGGGCTCACTGAGTGGTTTGAGGAGGCTGGACATGATGCGAATCAAACACTATGGCCTTTAAAGTCAACAGATCTTAATCCAGTTCAATCCCAAATTTAACATCACAGCTATAGAGCAGCTAACACCATCAAAAGCAACAGCTTACAAAAGTGTTTGCATTTTATAATCAGGAAATAGACGGTACCCAGCTTCAAAGAGGTTTTTCTTCTTTTTGCACTGTTTGTGTCGAACTTGCCAAACACATTTCTCGTGCTTCCAAGTCTTTAGTAACAGCGAGAGTAAATGTTAAGACTCCATGAAATGAGACTGAAAAAAATAAACTAATCATGGATTTAATGTTTCCACCACACTTTCCACCTTGTGTAAGCACATCTGTTCAAAGGCTCATTGTGAGCACGTACACAGCTCAACACCTGCCTGCTCCAACAATCACAGGTTAGAGGTTACGCTACTCCACACACACACACACACACACACACACACACACACACACACACACACGGAGCGCGTTCTTCCTCTCACAAACACTGAGTGCTCATTAGATACATTTCCATCTGAATATTAAAAATAAATAAATAACATACAGGCTTCATTGCCATTTGAAATTCAGTAGCTTTTTGATCTTACAATATTTTATAATTAAAAAATTCCCATTTTAATTCATCCAGATTCTTGATGCTTTTACATAAGACTGTAGATATGTGTGCTACCACACAGCTGAAACTGTACTGAACCTCTACTGGGCGCACGTCAGTGTGACCGGGTCCTACAGTTACTAGTCTGGTTTTATTTAAGGTGATGTCTTTTTCAGGGACAGGCTCTCTTTTTTCAGTCCAAACCACATTCAGCACAACAGAAGAGTTCAGGTCTTAAAGTGTGATGTTCATGTTTGGTACCGGTGTTTTTTCAACATGACAATCCAGAAGAAATTCTTACCTTTCTTGAAGTCCTGCAGCTGGTTTCATCCTGAAGGGGGAGGGGCAGGGCTTCAGCTCGTTATTGGATGTAACTGGGGTCACGCTGGGTGGGGGTGTGTGGTTGTTGCTACCAATAATTGGTACAGGTGTGGGGGCGGGGCTATGAGGAAAAAATAGAGCAAATTAAGCCTAGACTGATTAAAAACTATCAAAGCAGCAAGCTGTGGAGCTTCATAAGATCATTCCCATTATGAACATCTGCAGATGTTATGCAGCTGAGAAGTCCCGACTTTTAATCAGATTATCACTTTATTAAAACTCAAACAGAAACTACCAAAGCATCATGGGAAAAAGTCTGTGGCTAAATAAAATAACCTTGGCAGGGGGACGACAGGTGGACCGAGGCGATGGCAGGCTGTGATTGGCTGTCGCTGGGGAATGGGTGTGGCTACAGCAGGCAGGAGCTCAGCTTGGACCATGCTTCCTGAAACGATCACCTGAAACACACACACTCGTTAAGTTGCATTCCTGAGCTAACCTGGCTGTTATAAGCTGGGCATACACTGCAATTTTTTCAGTCATGTTATTCAGCTCGGGTTCGTCAGTCACGATGCGTGGTCTCACACTATACAGCACAATGCTCTGATGCGACCGGAGTGCTCACACTATGCGTCCATAACATGAAGCTTATAACACAAAATCTGTCTCTTGGTCTCCCTCTGTCTCTCACACACACACACACACTTTGCTAAATTGCTAAAGAAAAACATTGATCAGGCAGCTGCAACTCAGCAGTAATGTCCATCCAACTCTTTTCACGGTTGGTGCAGTCGTGATAAATTTGTGAGGCCAGACCGAAAAGGCTCGGATGAGCTTGCCAAAGATCTACAAGTTGTGCTTTCATCGCTTGTGTCCAGATCACACGCTGCACTGCCGTGCTGCTCTGTCTTCCTGCTTCCATTTCTGTTTGCGAGTGCGCATTGTGAGAGGCTGCATTGACATCCTCACGAGTGCCGACAGGATTTCAACCAGGTTTGATTTTCTTGCGACCCTGCAATTGTTGATCGGGAGTTGGTCGTGAGGTGTTAATCACTTCTCATCACCCCATGTATACTACACGATGCACGACACACGATAAAGGCGAAACTCGGGCCGATCCCCAAAACGGTCGCACGACTGAAAAATCCACTCAAAATGGACCAAAAATCGCACAGTGTATGCCCAGCATTAGACAAGCAGTGGGAGTGTGGTGGTGACCTTGGTGCCCTTTGACCTCTGGGTGGGGTCTGGAGGTACTGTCGGGGTTAGATGGAGGTCAGGGGGTGGAGCTTTCAGCTGTCTGTCAGAAACCTGCACCTTCTCTTTCATTCGGTACAAAACCTGGAGGGAAAAAAGAAAGAAAGATCGAGGTCGTTGCTGCAGAGCGTGAAGGATGGAGCTCGTTCAGATCAGGAACCTGAAAATGTTCTGATCCCAGATGTGAACATCCAGGATTTGCATGCTGGAAAAAAACAAAAAAAACAACAGGAACCTTCTAGAAAAAAAAATACACTTAAGGATAAATGATGATGTCATTTATTGTTTTTTTTTTTAACATTGCATTTTTAGTCTCTTCTATTTTGTTTTTAGGAGTAATTTTTTTTGTTTTACCTTCCTGTGGGCCATAATTATTTTATCAAGTTTTCCACTGACTTTTTTCTATGTCTTCTATCAGCTGTATTTAATAACTTCTTGCTTTGTGCTGGTTGACTGATTTTCTTATATATTCTCTGTTTACTGTGTTTAATTTATTTTATATAGTTTCTTACATCTATATATATTTTTTTATATTCTTTATTATATTAATATTATTTTTTTAAATATATATTTGGGTTGACTTGTGTATTTCCTTCCCATTATTTTTTATTTTCTATTTATTGTATTCAAATGCTGTTTTATTTCCCCCACTCTATTTCTTTTTCAAATACTGGAAAGTGACATTTGTATTCTTAGATTTTTAATATATTACAGTTTTATTCTATTTTATCATCCTTTTATGTTATTCTTATTTTAATGTATTTATTGCTTTGTTTCTTTTGAGGGTTCACTGGTGAGTTTCTGCTTGAAGAGCAACAAAATTTGTCCAGAGGAAAAACAATTTACTTCTTTCTTTTTTGTTTTTAAATATAATATTTTAACAGGTTTTCATTCCGTTTTTGTTCTGTTTTTGGTCTGTTTGTTGGATCTGACATAAATCTGCTAAACCTGTGAATATTGGAACATTGTAGAAAAGGAAGAGGAGAAAAAAGGGAATATAAGGCCGAGGCATGCAGAGGTTTGTGTGTGCAGGTGCTCCTTCATGTGGACAAGATGTGACGTGCAACTTTTAAATATTAGTGACTATTTTGTGTTTGCTTTAAAAATTATTTGTTGTTCATATGCATATGATTATGTGATTTTATTTGTTTCTTCTTTCTATTTGGGGTTCATTAATATTTTTTTGTCATTCTAAAAAGATTTATTTATTTACATTTGTTTTTTATAACTTTTTATTTTCTTTTTGTATTTTGGGGAGTGACTTTGTAATCTTATTTAATGTTTTTATTAAGTTTTGTTTGTCTCTTTTGTTTGTAATTTTTTCAGATTTTTATTATTTCTAAGAATGAATTATTCATGAATTTGTTTTCTTTCTTTCTTCTTGGAGAATTCATTTATTTACTTTGAAGGCTACATATGTTCTTCAGTAACTCTCTGACCTAATTACATGTAAGTCAAAGTGCTTGAAGGAGTTCTTGTTAACTGGTTGATTGGATTTACTGATGTGGCAGCTGAGGATTGTGAACCCAGATTTGAACCCAACATCGACTAATTAGATTAGCAAATCTTCTATCTTCTTTCACTGTGGGATATAGGACAGGTTTTTATGCTAACTTTATACACATTAGTGAGTGAGTGTCCAGTCTTGCATATTTACAAAAAACAAACAAACAAACAAACAAAAAACAAAAACAAAAAACACACATTTACCATCAAGCAGGTGATGACGATGACGAATACAGTGAAGAAGAGGACGACAGCATAAAAGCCTTCTCTGCTCCACACGTGGTCCCTCTGCTCGCCCTGAAGGACGTTTTTCTACAGAGGAAACGAAATTTAAAATCCAGTTTGTGATCATCTGTTCAGGATTTGCTTTATGACCTCCTCACGGTCTGTGTTAGGCTGTGAAGGTGGGAGGCAGATCTGAAGACGTTCAGTCCATCATGATCTAATATTTCCCAACAGGCCTGCATCTGTCAGCTCGTACTTCCTGAGAATATCTGATTTCAAAAAATTTCCACAAAATTATTGAAGCTATTCGTCCAGAATATGTGAACACAGTTTTTGTTCTTCACAGTGATTTTACAGCCTTAAGCTGCATTTATACTTGACCTTTACTTTAAAGTTTATTAGATTTACAGACTCTGGTTTTGTTTTGTTTATTTTTGGTAGCACGTTTTCCAAAACAGTGGCTCCAAATTTTTTGCACAGTACTTTAAAGATCACCATAAAGAAGATATTATAGGAGCTGCCATTCAGTCAGAGATTAATAACCTCTGACTGAATGTTGTCACTGCAGTCAGAAGTCTGAGAGCATTCAATATTCAAAAACAGATTTTTGGTGGATTACTCCTTTAACGCAGCCTGATTGTGGGCATCTGCTTCTCACTGACACCTGTGGGAAGTTTCTGATTTGTTGCTGTAATATCGCCACAGAAGAAGAACTGCGTTAGTCACAGCTGCGACTGTGAGTGATAATATTAACTTAACGTATAAAGCTGCTCCGCTCCTCATCTGGCTGATCGATGGCGCTTTAATAGTTCTATTAAACTTTCAAGAGCGGCGCTCTGCCCTCTAATAATCTCAATCCATCCTCCCTGCCTGTCTCCATGGCAACTAATGGGGATGCTTAACAAGAAACACACACCTCAGTGGAGACCTCGGTGATGCCAAAGTGTCCCAGGTGGCGATGAAGCACCCTGACGTTCAGTGATTGGATGACCTCCTCGGCGGGGCGGGGCTCGGAGATCCCCAGCCTATCGGAGGACACAAACAGCTCGATGCCATTCTTCTTCTCCTGTAAGAGATGTCTGTCAGTCAGGCAGTCAAGTGAACAGCGGGTGAGCAGCGGGTGATCGACTGGCATCTTACATTCAGCTGGTTGATGTGGACGTGCCCCACAGGAACGCCCAGCGCTGCCGCTACACCCTCCCGAAACCACCGAAGAAGACTGACGTTCAGCCTTCTCACATCCACAGCCAGGTACTGAGAGAGAGAGAGAGAGAGAGACCTCAGCAATCACAGACCGCCTAAACCGGACCCATTTGTGTCGTTTAATGCAATCATCTCACCCAAAAAAAAACAAATAAAACCCCCCAAAAAAACAAAAAACACAACAACAACAACAACAACAACAAACATAGCTGCCCTGCGCTTAGATGCATAATTATTGTACCAACAAACCATCTGAAGAATCTAGTTTTGGTGAGTAAAATTCTAGAAACTGTAAAACTATATTTTATGGACGCATTTGCCCGATAACCCCAAAAGTCATAGCAGCCAAAAAAAACTCTACTGATGCAGCCGTGCTAGGATATTAAATCTAGCCAAAAATATCAAACAGCAAATATCAAAAAAGTCATGCAAAAAACAAAAATGCCAACACTGGAGCTTTACAGCGAGTCCACGACCAGTCCAAGGCCTGAAGCCTGTCGATTACATACTGTAACCCCAGGTTCTGAGAACACTGGTGCAGCCGTCTAATACAAAGAGACCAAAAACATGTCATGACAGTTTTGCACTGATGGGAGGACACCGTGAAGCAGATGGGAAAGTTATGCTGATCTGAACTTTGATGCAGTATGATGGACGGGACTATGAATGCGAGAACAGGACATTATTAGCTGAAGGCGGTCACCGACACGAGCTGAGCTGGAAACTAAAACTTGGAATTCAGCTGAAAAACACCTGCAGACATCACCTGATTATACAGCGCACCGTTTTCGTGATGTTTTCAGATTTGAAATTATTGCATCGTGAATGTGTGTTTAAAGGGGAGAAACAGAGTATTCAGCCAGTCGTGCTTTACTGTACTCTCTTTTTATCCTTGGTCTGGCCAAAATAACAAAAATAATAATAAAAAGCAAAAAAAAAGCAAAAAAATGAATGACAGCTCTGAACTGAAGATCAGTCCCGACTCCGACAAATAAAACTGGAAAAGAAAACCTAAATAATCACCATGCTGGATCTCCTGCCTCTCCTTAGGAGGAGAGACTTTTGTTCTGTGGCTTCATCACCAAACAGATCAAATCATCCCTCCATCGCCCATCCTGTTATTTTATCTCTCTGTGCTCTCACCCTCCTCCTCCGGTTTGGCTCTTCTGGTTTTCCCAAAAGCCGCTCAGCTTCCAGAAAAAGTGATATGACAGACGCTAATGAGTCACTGAAGTTTACTGCAATCTGTGTGCAGAGAGAGCCAACAGGAAGTGCTTCTTTGGATGAAGACTGACGAGTACACAGACAAAGAGCTGTTTGGTTTAAGTCTCTCATTTCAAAGTAAACTTTATATTTAAGGGAAGTGAAGGTTCAGATGTATTGACTTTAAATCCACTTATCAAATCCAAATCCTCCCAGATCCCTCAATGATCATCTCCAGTTGTAATCATTTGCAAACATTACAGATAGATGCAGTTGGCTCAGTTAACAGCAGTTTATAGACCTGAGCTACTTCAGTAGGGACGGTGGGGCCAGCGGGGGCTTTGTGTGCTGTGGATCAATTTGACTATGCGGGCAAAAGAAATACTGCTGTCCTTGTCATCTCACACCTGTGCTGAGACACTACAGAGAGCGACAAGCTGAACACACTCATAAGTGCTGCCGCTGCCCTAACATCACACTGTGCGTGCTTGTGTATGTGTGTGCATGTGCTTGTGTGTATGTGTGCACGTGTGTATGTGTGTGCATGTGCTTGCTTGTATGTGCATGCGCGTGTGTGTGCGTGCTTGTGTGTATGTGTGCGCGTGTGTGTGCGTGCGTGTGTATGTGTGCGCGTGTGTGTGTGCGTGCGTGTGTATGTGTGCGCGTGTGTGTGCGTGCGTGTGCGTGCGTGCGCGTGTGTGTGTGCTTGTGCGTGCGCGTGTGCATGCTTGTGTGTGTGCGCCCGTGTGCATGCTTGTGTGTGTGCGCGCATGTGGGAGGTTGTTTACTAATGGCTAAAACAACCTGTTCTGCTGCCACTTAATTCAATATGAGGAACAAAAAGCAGAGGCACACAGCTGATGTTATTATCCAACTGCGTCTGGTTGCAGCTCGTTCTGTTAAACAAACATCTCGAGAGACACAAAAACACAAACGCGTAACCCACTACTGCAGAACTGGACGCCACTAACCAACCGATGTCTGCTCTATAAAGGTGAGCAAACTGAAAAATACCAAAAAAAAATGCTCAAATTAAAGCAGTTTGTTGAGAAACTCATTTAACTTTCACCAACTGACAAACCAAACCAGATGTTTAGTCATAGATGATAAAGAAAATGAGAAACCTACGAAGCTCGAGTCACCACAAAACAGAGAATCAACGATACAAAACAAACCTCTTTGTTTAAAAAATGTCAAAGAAACCATCATGTTTATGCCTCAGAAATCAGCTTCACCTGCTGACAAACCAAAGTACTCAGTTTTCTGACGTGAACAGCTACACAAAATGAAAAGTCTCAGATTTAAGATGTTTAAACTTCTTCAGTAATCAAAATAAAATGTTTCTCTGAACAGTTTGCTGAGACTTAGCTTCACAGGCTGAAAATCTCAAAACTCTTACTGGCTCAAATAACCAGAAAAAGAAAAAGAAGATAAAGATGAATCTTCAAAATTGTAAGTTTTGATATTAACAAATTAAAAAGTTCTCAATAAGAACCACTTCATTTTCCTCAGTGCTTTAAAATGCCTGGAATGGTCACCCAGTGAACTAAATACCTTCAGATTATTAACAAACTGTTTCAATGTGAAGAATGACTCATCAGCTGAGTGAAAGTTAAACAGAGAAACTGTCAAATACAGAAAGAAGCTCACCGAAGTTCATCCTCAGAAGCAGCTGCAGTCTTAAATGGATGTCAGTGAAAGAGGAAAAAACTAACAAACAAGCAAACCACCAACAACACCTACACAACCTTACCGAGCAAACATGCAAACATTGTTGATCCTCGCCGACTGCCACAGGAAGCTTTTCACTGAATGAACAGACACATACACAGAGGCAGGCGATGCGCCTAGCAGTCAGGGCTCAGGGACTTTTTGCTCCAATTCCTGATCTTGTCATTCCCTGATCTCTCATTGGCTTAGAGGAAGAGAGAGCTCAACCTGCTACCTGATTGGCCGTTGTCCCAGTAATGCCATTATCCCGCTGTGCTTCCTGTCGAGATCAGGTGCTATTTCTGTCCCCCCACCCCCACCCCACACACACACACACACACACACACACACACACACACACACACACACACACACACACACACACACACACGTTAATAACAGCTAATATCCTCCGGTCAGGTGGGAAGGGAATCCAATTTGGTTCAATGAGAAAAATCGGAAAGAGGGGGAGGCTAAAGTAGTGCAGATAAATAATAAAAACATAAAAATATTTAAGAGTTGGAGTAAAGTAAAATTACACACTTTGCAGAATCATATACTGTACATCTTATTAGTGGATCTGATGTGATACATAAAGAATCAATTATTATTAATTATATAAAATAATCATGATGTGAATCAATAAAGAGAATGATTGGTTGCTGCCCTATAAATAAGTAGGTTACCATTTCATTAAACAAATGGTTTATCATTAAGTGGCAACCTCAATGCACGTAGAATTACGAAATTATCGAAAAACTGCAGTTCCCCCAATGTCCACCAGAGGCTTGAGCAGTGAAATATATGGAAGCCTGTTTCCGCCACTTAAAAAAAAAAAAAAAAAAAAAAAAAAAAAAAATCATATAAATACACACACACACACACACACACACACACTGAAATTTTGAGTTATCCTTCTTGAAATTTCGATTGATTAACTCACAATTTTGTTTTATTAACTCGAAATTTTGAGAACAATAAACTCAAAAGTTCGAGTTAGCTCTGCCAATCAGTAACCTACATGGAATGTCCACTCAAAACCGGTTCACAACAAATTGGCGCTTTCGAGAGTACGTTTGCTGCTATGTGATTCAGCTACACAAGGATTTCATCATTTATGAAGCCACGCTGAAAATAATCAGCAACTTGTGCATTCATGACTGGCTGTAATACTGGTAGCTTAGCTGTAGCATTTGTTTTCTTACCGTATTGGTCCATTTGATCGACCTTTATTGTTATTATTTATTTTATTTTATTTACAGATGGGACAGACATGACTGGGGGATAGGAAAGGGAGAAAGAAAGATGAAGGAAAAGAAAAACAGAGGGGAAGAGGGACAGTGAGAAAGGGCACTTAAAAAGAGAAAGCGAGAGAAAAAAAAAAAAAGAAACAAAATCTCCTGGATCACTTGTTGAGAGAAAAAGACGAGAAAACTAGCAAAAAAAAAAGAGAGCAACATAATAAACACAACATCATCGCATTAATCTAGCTAAGTGTAAACAGCAGTAAATACTAAATATTGAATGCTGTGGTGCAGCACGCAGGACTGACAGCGCACAATGTGCTTTGAGGTAGCAGCCAAGAAAGGTGTAGTTTATGTCTATGGACAGTGAACACCCGTGCGCAAACCTGTGTGGATCAGCGCGCTTGTATTCAAAAGGTTTCCCCATGTAAAGGTCTGCTAGAGGGTGTAGGGAGCCATAGCCCCGTCCCCCAGGGCATGAAGCAGGCATGGAGGAGATTCAGGCCCCAGACATCCAGAGGCCCCAGAGTGCGAGAGCCCAAGGAGGACCACCGGAGGGGCATCTGTGCCACCCTCCTGGGAAGAGCTGAGGAGAGCCCCAGACGAGGGGTCACCCAGCAGCCACGGAGCAGAAGCTAGAGGGGACTGCACTGGCGTGCCCGTCGGCTCTGCCGGCAGCCAGCTGTGCCAGAGTGAACCGAGCTGCAGGCCCAGAGGCCGGAGGCCCGAGGGCCCCCTACGCCCCGGAAGAGGCCTGACCGAGCAACAGGCGCCAGGCCCTGCCAAGTAGCTACCGGGAGTGAGCTGATACATACCTGAGTGGATGTAGCTGCTAGCTGTATGCTAGGCTTCAGCTCAGCTAACTGGAATCCCTGTACTAGACCTGTGGATTGCATTTGTACTGTTGGAGCCCTTTTATTTGCGATTATCTGATCAATAATATGGCTGCTGGGCAGCAAATCGTAGTAACAGACCATCGACACAGTATAGCCAACCTAGCATGAGCCAACTACTCCTCCAAATGTGGTACTTCTGGTTCCAGTAACAAGGTGTAGTCTTGGTCACAGTGTCTACGTTTATCTGAGCCTTTCCGGAGGTTCATCACAGGGAGTTTTTGCTTCTCACTGTTGCCAAGTGCTTGTTTATGGGGGGTTGATTTTGGGGGCTTTCCTCTGCATTATGGTAGGGTCTTTACTAGTGGTGCAACGGATCAAAAAAATCTCACGGTTCGGATCAGATCACGGTTTTAAGTCACAGATCGGATCAATTTTCGGATCAGCAAAGAAAAGAAAAAAAATACAAAATTTTAACATTGACTTATTAACTTATTTAAGTACTTTTTGCCTATTAAAAATATTAAAATCAAGACTCATTCCACAGAATTATATAAAAACAAATTAAGGTGCAATATAGGGCAGTACAGGGCTTTGTATCTACCACTGCGCTGTGATATAATGAGCGGTCACGGTCACGTGGCTTTCCGTTGCCCTGGAGGTCGACCCATTTGTAGTTGGGCAACAGAAGATGCCTGGGACAGTTCAGCCATAACTTATAACTTATACATAACTTTTCCTGCTCATGCATGCCTGGGTACAATCTTGTCACTAAAGTGGACGCGCAACGGGATATGGGGCTAAGCACGTTCATCATAGTTTAAACCCCTTGTTTTGCACAAGGGAATACGGCCTCCCATCTGCAGCTAAACACCCCAGTAGCTTTTGTAATAGCTTTAGCCCGGTCGGATTGGGCAGCAAAGGGCTGCTTAAATGCCACAAACTCCTCTGCTCCTCCACTTGGACCGCTATCGCTGGCTATAACTATCGCTTGACAGACTGACCACATGCACCATACACATACTTTTTTTTTTTTCTTCTTTTTCGAATCTTCGGATCACGTCGAACCGTGGAGTGGGATCGGTTCGGATTACGGATCAACTGTGATCCGTTGCACCACTAGTCTTTACCTTACAGTATAAAACATCATGGAGCAAATGTTGGCATTATGAAAATAAAACTCAACTGAGCTGAAATGCATATAACTCTTCTGCATATGGATAACGTTGCCTTGCCGGGTGACAAATTAAAGGAAAAACCAACAGAA